>NC_133619.1:625215890-625243390 GCF_048593235.1 Sminthopsis crassicaudata
TCCGGACATGATTTGAACCTAGGTTCTTCTTACTTAAATTTCAGACTCCCTTTACACAATCCTGGGAGATGAGATCCATTTTGACAGCTCTTCCTCAGGACTCAATTTGATCATTATAAGTGTATAGACTTCAATTTTTCACGAACTGAAATGATCCATTTTGCCTAATTTGATCTCATTTAACTCATATTTGACTTCAGAACTTTCAGACTAATCAAAGCTGTGAAATATATAAAGATCACATTCTCTTTTGATTTATTTTATGCTGTGACCTTTTTATGTTAACATTCAGATTCATTTTGAACTTACTGTTGTATATAGTGTGAGATGCTGGTCTAATCTGAATTTCTGCCAAACTCCTTTTCTGTATTCCCAGTAGTTCTTTTCGTGAAAAGAGTTCTTTTCTAAATAATTTCTATTCCAGGGATTATCCGGTACTGGATTACTGCATTCAATTGTTTCTGGCATGATTTACTGATTTGTTTTTCTATTTTTAATGAGTATCAAGAAGTTTTGACGATGACTGTTTTATAATGTCATTTGAGGTCTAGAAGTACCCTTCCCTCTTCATTCCTACATTCCCTCTCTTCCAATCATGTCCAAGATGCCAAGCTAGCTAGAGAAATAAAGACAAGAATGAAAAAGTGTTTGTTCTCAAGGAACTTACATCCTACTTAGGAAGACATATGATAAGCAATTACTAAGGTATATTAGAGGAGAGAGAACATAATTGGAGAGATCAAGGATTCAGTGTAACTAATTGGGTGAACATATACTATCTGTGTGTGTTTGTGTATGTGTGTGCCCTTTTATCTCCAAGTGAAATGGAATGTGACTTTATTTAACTATTTGTGTTTTGTGCTTACCTGTGATTATATGTTACAATGGTCTTCACTCATTAAACTTTTATTAAGCCCTTACTGTGTGCTGGGCACTCTACTAAACACTGAAATAGAAATACACGTAGGAAAAAAAGAGACATATCTGCCCTCAAGGAGCTAACAGTCTTTGAAAAAATATTCATTTTTAATATTAAAAAGATTAAAATTAGCACCAGCCTTGAATTCAGGAGGACCCGAGTTCAAATCTGGCCTCAGACACTTAACACTTCCTAGCTGTGTGACCCTGGGCAAGTCACTTAACCCCAGCCTCAGGGAAAAAAAAAAAAAAGAAAGAAAAAAAAAAGATTGAAATTCCAAATTCTCTCCTTCCCTCATGCTCCTCTCTGACTCACTAAAAAGGCAAGCAATATCATATCAATTATACATATGCAATCAGGAAAAAGCATGTTTCTATATTAACTATAATGTGAAAAAGTAAGAAAAACAAAGGAAATGAAAAATTAGACTTCAATTTGCAATCAGAGTTTATCAGTTCTGCCTCTGGAAGTAGATAGCACTTTTCACCAGGAATCCTTTAAAATTGTTTGGGATCATTGTGTTGAAATAGAAATACAAGTTTAAAAAAAAAGAGGGAGAGAGAGACATGTGCTCTCAAGGAGCTAACAGTCTTTTAAAAATTATTTATTTTTAATATTAAATTAAAATTCCAAATTCTCTCCCTCCCTCATCCTTCTCCCTGACTCATTGAGAAGGTATCAATTACACATGTGAAATCAGGAAAAATATGTTTCTATATTAACCATAATATGAAGAAAAAAGAAAAACAAAGAAAATGAAAAATTATGATTTGCAATTAGAGTTTATCAGTTCTCTCTCTGGAAATAGGTAGCATTTTTCTTTCTTTCATTCTTTCTTCCTTCCTTCTTTCTATCCTTCCTTCCTTCCTTCTTTCCTTTCTTCCTTCTTTCCTTTCTTCGTTCCTTCCTTCCTTCCTTCCTTCCTTCCTTCCTTCCTTCCTTCCTTCCTTCCTTCCTTCCTTTTTCTCTCTCTCTCTCTCTTTCTTTCTTTTCTTTCTTTCTTTCTTTCTTTCTTTCTTTCTTTCTTTCTTTCTTTCTTTCTTTCTTTCTTTCTTTCTTTCTTTCTTTCTTTCTTTCTTTCTTTCTTTCTTTCTTTCTTTCTTTCTTTCTTTTTTTCCTTCCTCCCTCCCTCCCTTCCTTCCTTCCTTCCTTGCTGACTTTCTTTCTTTCTTGTGACTTATCTAGGGTCACACAGCTAGGAAGTGTTAAGTGTCAGACAGGTGATATTTGAACTCAGTTTCTCCTGACTTCAGAGCTGGTGTTCTATCCACTGCACCATTTAGCTGCCCCTAGATAGCATTTTTCATCAGGAATCCTTTGCAATTGTCTGAGATCATTGTCTAATCAGAATAGTCTTTCACAGGAGCGTCGTTACAACATGGCTGTTGCTATGCACAATGTTCTCCTGGTTGTGCTCATGTCATTTTGCATGGGTCTTCAAAGGTTTTTTTGCAACCATCCTGCCTGTCATACTTCTGCACAATAGTATTTCATCACAATTGCACACCAAAATGTTCTTGTCCAATTGAGGAGCATAAGGAACTTACATTCTAACAAAGGAAGACAGCAAATAAGAGGAAGCTGAAAAGAAAGAAGGGAGGAAAGTACACAGCAGCTGGGCCTGATTGAGGTCTTGAGTAAAGTTTAGAGAAAGTAGAGATTTTTTTTTTTTTTCAAATTTATAGTGTTGAAAGGGAGTGAGTCTTAGGGGTAGCTCTGGGTGAGTGTTTTTAAGAAGGGAAAGAGCTGATATTATGTCTTTTGATCTCACTGGGAGATAGATGTTACTATTCCAATTTTTTTTTCCCCTAAGGCAATTGGGATTAAGTGACTTGCCCAGGGTAGCGCAGCCAGGAAATATTAAGTGTTTGAGAGTAGATTTGAACTCAGGTCCTCCTGATTTTAGGCCTGGTGCTCTACCCACTGCCCCACCTGGCTGCCCCTACTTTCCCTATTTTTTAAGGAAACCAAGGCAAAGAGAAGTTAAATCACTTGCCCAGCCTCTCCCGGCTATAGTTGGAGGCTGGATTTGAACTCAGGTTTTGCTGACTCCAAGTTGAGGGCTTGGCGCCCCTTAGTGGCCTGGAAGTAATTTGTTTGAGTTCCATTACTTTCTGAGCCTTGTTTTATTTATCTGCAAAATGAGAATTGTTCACCTTCCAGCGTGGACACTTCTGGTCCTGATGCCTGTGTTTGGGGCTCCGAGGGGCTCCGGTGCCCTGAGCCCATCCCGCAGGGTCTGGGGCCCCGTGGTCTCCCGTGGGTAGGGCAGGGCCTTTTGGCAGAGCTTTTGCCCGGTTGGGGAGGACTCGTGTACAAAGCGTGTCGGAGACTGAATCTCAAACACATTTTTGCTGGGATGTTAATAGCGCTGAGTGGGGGCTTCTCAGTTCCTCTGTGAGGCTGCCAGAGGAAATCTTGGGCCTGCCTTCCTGGCCGCCTGGCCCCCAGCACACAGCTGTGATGCCCTCCACCTCCCCTGACTTTGCAAGAGGAAATGGCTGGTCAGCGGCCCCCTGGGCTGTTCCGCTATCCGACCGTCCGCCCATCCGCTCCGAGTGTGCAGGAGCTCCAAAAGCTCTCTAGGGCCCCACGGGAAGAATTCTGGATTTGCTTTTCTTATAATTCATAATAGGTCAGCTGCAAGGCGGGCTGGGGCCCGAAGGCTCCAATGGGAAGCCTGTTTCTATGTGGTGGGCACACGGCGGGCACAGAGAGGGATTGTCCTGGAGGATGATTTCAGGCCGTGGGCAGCTCAGTCTGAACATTTCTCCCAGCCCCCACGAGTGGGTGAGAAGGTCACTTCTTGGCCTGCAGTTAGATGGGCCAGGTGCCCAGATCCCCATACCGCTGTCTGCTTGGCTTTTGTGCCCAGAGGCTTCTCACTCACTGCCCACTTCTTTGTGGGGCTCTAAGGCAAGGAGCCATGGAGCAATGGTGTTCTGTGAAATGGGAAGGCTAGGGACAAGGGGAGCAAGAATGAGGTCTTTTCTGCGTCAGGACGTTAAGCTCAAGGATCTACCCATGACTACCCATCCCTCTCACCCTCCCCCAGAAGTGGGGACGGTGAGCCCCGGGATGAATGTCTCATTGCCAGAGCCTTGGAAGAGCTCACCAGGAGGAGTTGGGGAGACATCAGCTGAGATTAGAAGCAATAGGACAAAGGTTAGGGAGACAGGTGAACACAGGGGTAGGGATGGGGCTGGGGACCTCAGGGAAATGTAAAGAAATAGCCCCTGGGAAATCAGGGAATTGGTCAGACTCTCTTGAGTGATGATGATATTTCTATAAACTTCTATGGTTTAGTAAGTGGCTCCTCATATAGGTACCCCCACTTTATAGTCTAAAGAGATGACCCCCAGGCTCTTAGATTTTTTTTTTTGCTGAGGCAATTGGGGTTAAGTGTCTTGTCTGGGGTTCACACAGCCAGGAAGTGTTAAGTGTCTGAGGCCACATTTGAACTCAGGTCCTCCTCACTTCAGGGCTGGTGCTTTATTCATTATGTCATCTAGCTGGCCTGGTTCTTAGATTCCCCCCCCCCAAAAAAAATTATGGTTTTGAAGTGGAGTTGTAGGGGTAGAGTGTTTTTGAGAAAGGAAGGAGCTGATATTATCTCATTCATTCTCACTGTGAGGTAGATGTTAACTATCCCTATTTATAGTTAAGGAAACCAAGACTAAGAAGTTAAATTAATTTATAGTCTAAAGAGATGACCCCAGGCCCTCCAAGGCTCTGCTGTCTGGGCAAAGGCTGGGTTGAGATCCAGGCTCCAAGCAGCCGACAAACTGCCCATCTTCTGTCTAGCCAAGTCGATGATGTTGAAATATTTTGGCCCAATCACTTTTAAGACCACCTAATAATTACAACCCACTAATTATAGCCAACTTTAAAGTTTGCACAACACTTTAAATTGTCATGAAATTTCTATTTATTAAAAATAAATGTATTTTTAAATTTTGCAGCAAATTGCTGCCATATCCCCCCTGACCTCCAGAGATTCATTTCTGTAAAATAAAAACTCTTAAAGCTCTTTGCAGAAGTTTACAAAGCATTTTATATAACTGATCTTCTATCCTCAAAATAATTTTACAGGAGTAGCCACATTTTACATGATGGAAAACTGATACCCCAGGAGATCAAACATTTTGCTCATGGCTCAGAGCTGGTTAAGTGGCAAAGGAGGATGAGAAATTCAGGCTTTTTGACTCAAGTTTTGTTGCCTTTTCTTGGAGAGGTGTGAGCAGGTCAGACGGGTTCTGGGGCCTCTGAGATCACCACTTGTCCATTGTGAAAGACAAACCTAAATCATAAGCAGTCATTATTTATTTATTTGTTTGTTTGTTTGTTTATTTATTTATTTATTTATTTTGCTGAGGCAATTGGGGTTAAGTGACTTGCCCAGGGTCACACAGTTAGGAAGTGTTAAGTGTCTGAGGTCAGACTTGAACTCAGGTCCTCCTGACTTCAGGGCTGATGCTCTATCCACTGCGCCAACTAACTGCTCTCATAAGCAATTATTAATTACCTACTGAATACAGAATATTATATTCTGTGCATTTTACTGAGCTTGTTCCCTAGCCTCGGGGTTTACCCACAGCCCAAATGCTACCTCTCAGGAACATGAAAAACCTTCCCCAGGAGAGACTGGGCAAACCCAGAGTTTGAGAGCTCTCTGCTTACTCCTTGGGCAAGGACAAATAAAGCCTTTGTTTCCCATCTTGCCTCCACTCTGAGCCAGTGCTGTGACATCTACTGGGGAAATTTCTCACGATCCCTCAGCCCACTTCTTGCACCTTCTTCCCCAGAAATTGCTCCTTCCCAGAATCCTCCTTTCAGCCCCAAGAAGCTCAGGTTCAACAGTCGGCTAGTGTGTCTGGTGGGGGCCTCTGAGTCAGAGGGCTGCTTCTGGAGCCAGAAAAGGCATCTTCATGTGGTGTATGGGAGTGTGGAGTCTGGGACCCACTGGGAGCAGAGAATCCCAGTCGGAGAGCTGGAGAGTCTGAAAGCCTTCGGTTCCAAATCCTTCATTCTGCCCATGAGAGAACTGGAAAGGTGGAATCGTTCGCCCAAGGCTGCCTGCTGCCCGTGTAATCTTAGGCCTCTTACCAGTGGTAGTCTAGGGCGCTGAGGTTGGACCAGGTAACCCGAGAAAAGCCATCTCCCTGTCCTTAGGTCCCCCCCAGCCTGATTTCCACCCCTGTATTGTCCCAGGTAGAATATAGAGGAGCCCCCACCGGGATTAGGAAGACCTGGATTCGAGGCCCTCCTCAGACGTCTGGGCAAGCCATTTTTAATGCCCCAGACAGCTTGAGGAGGTTATAAATTGCCCAACAGATGCCAATCTGTCCTGGCAAAAGGAGCTCTTTACATCAATGAAATCACAGGTCGTGGTCTGTGTTGGAGGCCTGAAACCCTTGCTTTCTTTATAGAAGTCTCTCAGTCCCCAGCAGGGTAAGGGGGGGTTCCTTGGAGGGTGGGGCTCGACTCCTTGCTAGGCTTGGGGCTGCCAAGCTGCCAGGCAGGCCCCTGAGTCAGATGCCTCCTCACCCATCAGGAGTTACTCCCCTGGGGGCCTCCCTCTCCCATTCCCTCTTCACAGCAGCCAATGGGGCTGGAGCAAACATGATAGCATCGTTAGCTCCTCTTTCAGGCCCTCCCCCCTCAGGTGGAGGGGCATTGCTGGGTGAAGCGGGCTCCCCCTTCTCTCCAGCCCAGGGCAGTCAGCACCTGGTGCCCTTCCCCTCCCCCCAGCTCCTCTTGTCCCAGGGACCCCACCCCATAGCCCCCTGTTCCTGGCTTAATTTATTTCCCACCGGGCCCAGTTCTGGAATGAACATCCATACAAAGCCAACAGCACATTTGCATAAATTTCCCGAAATGGTGCCTCCTATTCTTACATGTTTGTACAGTTCCCAAGTTACAGTTCTTAAAGGGGCAGCTACCCCTTCCCCTGTGATGGTAAGGGCCTAGCAAAGAACGGGGGTCCCAGAGAGAGAGCTCGAGACCCCAGGATCAATGTCGCTGGGGACCATCCCGAGGCTAGGGCTCCAGGGGCTTGTGGGCTCAGCCTAGGAAAAGAAAGATGAGGCTCCTGAGGCCCTGAGGGCTAAAGCTGGTGGGAGTCCAGGCCCAGAGGGAGGTGAGACCTGTTGGGTGTGGGTTGGATCTGGTTAGCTGGTGCTAAGAACATGCTGTGTACATTTAATCAGCCCCCCAGCTCCATAAACTCTGGGGCAAAGTGGTCTTTCCCCCGCCTGGCAGCTCAGACAGTGTATTTGAAAAGAAAAAAGGAGAGAATGAATTGAGGGGTGTCAGTCAGTGACATTGGAAACATAGGACTGAGTTCTGTTCTAAGACTGGCCTGAGGGGCTTCAGATGTTTTGTATCTGCTCCCATTAAAGTGGGAGCTTTGAGAGACAAGGACTAAGACATCATTTCATCTTCATATCCCCCCGCTCCTAGCACAATGTCTTAGTTTATAATCATAGTTCAGAGGCCGTTCATCATAAGAACTCCCATTTTCCAAAGGGCTAATGCATTGTTGGTAGAGTTGTGAACTGACCCAATCATTCTGTAGAGCAGCTTGGAACTCTACCCAAAGCAAAAGAGATAAAAAACAAAAAGTAAAAGGACTTCTATGTACAAAAATATTTGTAGCATCTCTTTTCTGGAGGCAAAGAATTGAAAATTGAGGGAAAGCTCATCATTTGGGGAATGGCTGAACAAACTGTGATTATGACAGAATATGGTCATGCTATAAGAAATGTTGAGTAGGGTCTTCTCAGAAAAACCTGGAAAGACTTGTGTGAACTAATGCAACGTATACACAGTAACAACAATATTATAAGATGATCAGTCAACAATGCAATGATTCAAGATAGCTCTGAAGGACTTATGATGAAAAATGCTATCTATGCCCAGAGAAAGAACTGATAGTGTTTGAATACCGTTCAAAGTATAATTTTAAACTTTGTTTTTCCTTTCTTTTTTGGGGAGGGAGGGAGTCTGTTTTCTTTTACAACATGACTATTATAGAAATGATTTGTCTGACTACAAATGCATATCATCGATTTCCTTCTTAATGGGAGGAGGTAGGGAGAAAGAAAGGGAGAAAATTTGGAACTCAAAGTCTTAAAAACAAATGCTAAAAATGGTTTTTACACGTAACTGGAGAAAAATAAAATATTAAATAAAAAGGGGGAAGAAAAAAAACAAACATTAAAAAAAAAAGAACTCCCATTTTCATATCACTACATGGAGTGCAAACCTCCTGTGAAGAAGTAAAATGTTTCCATTTTGTAAATAAATACTGAGGTTTGGTGACTTGTCTAAGAGCTCTCAGCTAGCAGATGTCGGAGGCAGGATTTGAACGCAGGCCTCCTTGCATTCCTCCATGTTACCTCATGGAATAGGTTTGTTCTCCACTGGGGTCCAGATGGCCAGAAATGCTTCCTGTCTGCAACCTTCAGGAAATTCCTGTCTGGGTCATTGGACTTCTTTGGCCAGGAATAGTACCTGGGAATTCTCAATTCAGTTCAATTCCATCCGAATCAATTCACTTCGAGGAGTATTTTTGGAGCTCCTCCTGGGTGCCAGTCTAGGTGCTGGGTGATGAAACCCCCCTCTCCTCCAGGATTTTACATTCTCCTAGGGCACAGAAGGGGCAGCTCAGTGGATGGAGCATCAGGTCTGGAGTCAGCAATAGCTGGCTTCCAATCCAGACTCAGACACTTATGTTATGTGACCCTGGCAACTCACCCTGGTAACTCATCCCTGTCTGCCTTAACTCCTCCTCTACAAAATGGGAAAGAGTATGGCCAACCTCTCCCTTATCTTTTCCTAGAACACACCACGGACAAAGTTCTGAGTCAGACAGGACTGAACAACAACAAGCGCCTGTCTCCCCAGAGAGTCACACTGAGTGACTGTGGGCCACTCACTTAACCCCTTCCTCATTCTGGGCAGCTTTCTAAGACAAGAGGGGTCCAGAGAAAAGCATCCCAAGGCAGAGGCCAAGCCCCTGGCCAGATGGGCCTCCCCCCCTCACATCCGCCTCTCCTTTAGCTCCATCACCCTTCAGCCCTCAGGGCCCCGCTCCCTTCCCCCCCTCCTCCCAAATATCAAACTACTTGTATTTTATAGCTCCTTAACATCTAGTAGGCTCTTCATGAATGCTTCTTGATTGGTCCTCAGACAAAGGGGACGACTACTGGGAGAAAGGCCTTATTGGCTAAAAGACTTGGTGATGAGTGTCTGGGAGGGGCACTGACCCCAGGCCTGCGTCTCTCACCCCTGGCAGAGGTTGTGTAGGATTAATAGCGGTACCCAGAGACCCCAGCCCCCCCACAGATGGATTCGGGAGGCTCCATAGAATGGGGATAGGGAAGGGGGAGCTCAGAGAAGCTCCAGTTTCCTTCCCTCTGGGCCGGGCCGGGCCCTGCAGACCAGCTGAGGAGCCCAAGGCCTTTCTACTCCCTCAGGGTAGGCCCATCCCCTCCCCCCATCACCGGACACAGCCCCACCCCGCTAGGTTACCCACCTAGAGGCGATTCGGAGATGTCTCCGGGGCCCCGCCCAGGCCGGGCCCCCCTTCCTCCCCAGGCTTGGCTGGCTCCATCCTCAGTCTCTGACACCCAGCTGGGCTTGGACACCCCCGCCCCACTGGGACCTGATTTCTACCTGTCTCTGCTTCTCTTTATCTCTCTAGCTCTGTCTCTGTCTCTGTCTCTGTCTCTGTCTCTGTCTCTGTCTCTGTCTCTGCCTCTGTCTCTGTCTCTGTCTCTGTGCTCTCTGTCTCTCCCCTTGCTGCTGTCTGTCTCTGCCTCTCTATTTCTTGCTATGTCTCTGTCTCTGTCTCCCCAGGTTCTATGATCTCCTAACCCGGCTCCAACAGTTTGGGCTGGGGCTCAGAGCTCAAGACTGGGGGCTCCAGGCTCAGGGATGGGGGCTCAGGGCTGGGGGGCTCTGAGTTTAGGCTTGGGGGGTTTGCAGTTAGGGGTTCTGAGTTTAGGTTTAGGGGGCTTGGAGTTTAGGGTTGGGGAGCTCGGGGCTGGAGGCTCAGAGTTTAGGTTTGGGGGGCCGGGGGCTTGGAGTTTAAGGTTGGGGGTCTCGGGACTGGGAGCTCAGAGTCTAGGGTCGGGGGGCTCAGAGCCAGGGGCCGGAGCTCAGGGTTTAGGCTTGGGGGGCTCGGAGTTTAGGGTGGGGGGCTTGGGGCCGGGGGCTCGGGTTTAGGCTTGGGGGGCTCGGAGTTTAGGGTGGGGGGCTCGGGGCCAGGGACCAGGGGCTCAGGGTTTAGGCTTGGGGGGCTCGGAGTTTAGGGTGGGGGGCTCGGGGCCGGGGGCTCCGGGTTCCGGCCGCATCTGCGTCTCGCCTGAGCCCCGCGGCGCTGTTGTATCCGCCTCGGCGGGGCCGGCTCCCTGCTCCCCTCCTCCCTCCGCTAGTCCCTCCTCCCTCCCCTCCCCTCGCCTCCCCCGGGACCAGGCCGGGCCGGCGGAGCTGCGGGCTCCGGGAGCGCCGTCCCTACCCCCGGGGACTCCTCCATGGGTGAGTGCGGGGCATCCCCGGGCGCGAGCGGCGGAGAGAGGAGGGGGAGGGCTGGCGGCCGGCCGCGCTGCTGCAGCCGCTGAGCCCGGGAACCTGGGGATCGGCGGGGGCTCCGAGCCCGCGTCTCCGGCCGGCCCTGCTGTCGGGCTGCCGCAGCCGCCGTGCTGGCCCGGAATGGCGGGCCGGGCCGGGACCCCCGCGCTCAGTGCGCAGAGGCGGGGGCTCCGGGATGGCGGACTCCGGGACTGGGGGGGGGCGGCTTTGGGAGCGGAGGCAGGACCGTGGGATCCTGGGCTAAGCTGGGGGAGGCCTGGCTCGGGGGTGCTGGGGGACTCCTGGCTGTGGATCCCGGTCTGGGGGGCTCTGGGTACGAGGTGGGTGCGTGGTCTAGGGCCTTGGGACGCTGGCCCGGGGGAAGAGCCCAGGGTGACCATGGGGTTGTAGCGTTCCCTTGGGGGGGTAGACTGGCCGTGGGGCTCCGGGAACTGGGGGGGGAGGCAGCAGAACCGGAGGAAGTGCTCCAGACTCGAGATAGCACAACCCCCCCCCATGGGGGGAGGGGCAAAAGAACCCGGACCATGGAATCTGGACTTGCAGAAAGGTCTGGGGGCTTCCAGAGTGAGGTGTCCTGAAGAAATGAGGGGACTTGGGGTTTCAGGCCTGGGGACCCCAGTCTACAGGAAGAGGGTCCCTTGAGACTGGAGTCTTTGATATGGGTTTTTCTTGGGGAAAGATTCCTCCATTAGAGGATTCTGGGGATGGAGGGGGGAGGTCAAGGCCCTGTTCTGGAGCTTTGCTGGGGGCCACTCTGGGGAGTCGGGGAGACGGGCAGGTTGGGGCAAGCTGGGAGCAGCTGGACGGGCATCTGAGGTTGCCCTAGGTTCAGAGTGACTACTGGTGTATCCTTTGTGGCCTAACCCTGCCACCAGGCCTGCTGGGGGTTGCAGGAGCTGAAGGGGAGCACTTGGGAAGCCTAGAAAAGGAGGGAGGGGTCATCTCGACTGATCTGTTCACAGCCAAAAGCTCCTGGGTAGGGGTAGCCTTCTGGTCCATCCTTGGAAGCCGTCTCCTCCCCCACCTTCTGTGGGGCTGGTCTGGCTTTCTGGTGTCTGAACCTTCCTCAGCTGCCCAGTGGCCTGGGGTCGGGCCAGGGCCAGGTTTGGGCCTGGGGAGTAAATTCAGACACTTACTATTGCCATCCCTCAGCACGTCCAGCCCCATTTCCTTGCCCACCCTGACCTCTAGACCCAAAGAAACAAAGGCAGGCACAGGAAGGGCTGTGGGTTAAGGGCTTGTTCCCCTCCATCCAGCTTCAGATCAGTCTAATTCCCCTTTTCAAGGGGGGGTGGGCCTAAGACTTTGAATTTCAGTTGGACCCGTGACTTATGTGCTTATGGGTGGAGACCGTGTGGTAAACCTCCCCCCAAAACTGGCACTGTCGGGGATTAAGCTGTGTGCTGGGTGATAAGCACTGTTCTAGTTCTGGAGATGTCGCCTTTAGAAAAGCCTAAGGTCCTGTTCCTCTGTAAAATTTACGGCCCAGGAGAAGTGGAAAAGCGCTCATCTCAATAGTGAAGGCTATCTGAAAGGTGTATACATAACTAAGGGTCAGAGGATGGCCCGAGGGGAGGAGCTGGGCTGTAGTTGGACCTTTCTGGGGGAGGACCCGGAGGGAGGTGTAGAAGGAGGCAGGGCTGTGCAAAGTCACTAATCTCACTTTCTTCTCCGGAGCCACTTGGGCCCTGGGGCGAGATATAGATCCCAATGACTGATGGCCCTGGGTGAGCTGGGAGACCAAGGTCTAGAGTATGAATCTGGAGAGAGCTGGACAGTGTAGCCTCCTGGCCCTGTAGGAGGGGCCCTAACAAAGGATGAACAGGAAATCAAATGAAAAATCGGGATCCGGCTGGGAGGGCATTCAGGTATAGGAAACATTGAACAAAAGACAAGGAAGGGAGAGGTGTATTCTGGGGCTAGACAGTAGACTATAATCAGAAAATTAGTTTAGCCAGATTGAGTGATAGAGAGCCTCAGATGCCTCAAAAGTGTGAAGCAATAGGGAGCCACAGCAAGTACTTGAGGGGGAGACTCAAATCTAGTCATTTGTGTTCTCTTCTCCCCTACCCCCTCACTTATCCATTAAGCTCCTCCCAGTCTCTCCTGAAAGGGAAAGAAGGAGCTGGGGACATGGGGAGGGGGTGTGAAGACTTGTTTGTCTTTCTTCAGACTGTAGGTGAGGGAGACCCCTCCTTTGTAAGAGAGTAAGGACCCAGGAGAGATTTGTGTTCTCTCCTTCCCCCCTATCCTCTCACTTACCCATTAAGCTCCTCCCAGTCTCCCCTGAAAGGGAAAGGAGCTCGGGATGGGGGGAGGGGGTGTGAACATTTGCTTGAGAAGCCTTTCTCCGGGCTGTAGGTAAGGGAGGACCCCCCCCCCCTTTGTAGGAGAGTGAGGACCCAGGAGACAGCTGTTCTCCTTCCCTGACTACTGGGAGTGGGGACAAGAGGACGCTCTGAAGCCTTTTATTTCCAAAGAGAGCTTCTCCTGGGCAGTGGAATCTAGCTAATTTCTCTGGGGAATTATGGGGGTGGGGAAGAAGCATTGAAAACAGATAAGTTGGCATTGAAAACAGAAAGTGACACTGACCCTCTTTGAAGGGTTGGATTGAGGAGGCAGCCCCACCTTCCCTTCTCTGCTGAGTCCTGCTCCTGGGGAGGGGAGGAGGTGGGGAGGAGGGAGTGGGGAGGCTGGGCCAGGAGGGAGCCCCCACCCTGGCTGGCTAACCCCCTCTGGGCCTCTGCTTTGCAGATGACCGAGGTCTAACGGAGGAGAAGGGACTTCGTTGCCAGAATCCAGATTGTATTGACAAGAAGAGGGCATCCAAGGTAACTGAACGCCCGGGGCCTGGGGCGGCTCCAGCCTGGGTCATGGGGCCAGGGGCTGGGGAGGGCTGGGACTTCGGCTCAAGCCACAGAGGGAATGCACCCAGGTGGCCCAGACTGGGAGAAAGCCTTAAAAGGTGGCGCAATCCCAGCTGCCCCTCTGAAAGGGCAGCTTTTCTGGACTGGGCAGGGAAGGCTTGGGGTCAGAAGGCAGAAGAACCTTTGGCTTGAGTGGGAGACTTAGGAGCCTGACTCCTAAGGCCTAGCTGACCTTGGCTCCTGCTCTAATCCTGTTCCCTCCTATGTTCAACACTGAGTACCAGTAACTTCACGACCAGTCCTGCAAAACTCCCTGTAATGTGAGCCTTGAAACATCCACCTTTGACACGCAGGGACCTCAACATGAAATCTGTCCTTCCCTCAAGGAACTCATTCATTCCTCCACGCTTTCCAGGTGGTAATGGGTATTACGTGGCATCATTACAATTACTTTTGGCTCTTTTCTATGATGGACAAGGGAATCTGGACACAGGACTCTTTCTGGCCCTGCATTCTGGCTCTGAAAAGGCTCTGCCAAAGGCGGCTGGTGGGGCCGGTCTTGACTAAGTGGGGGCACTGACCTTTCTGGTTTCCAGCTTGTTCTGAGGCATTTATTGTTCTGATGGAAGCATGTACCCTTGTGCTAAAGAAGCCCTGAATTCAGATCCTGCCATTGACGCCCTCTGGGTGATCTTGGAGGCTTTCTGAGCTGGAGTTCCCTTGGATGAAAAATAGAGATAGATATTTGTGCTACTGCTTGCCCAGTTGGCATGAAGCCCCAAAGGAAATATATCAGTCAATTCAAATCTATTCAAAACATTTGTTAAGCCGGGCACTGGGCTAAGTGCTAGAGATACAAAGAGGCAAAAGCAGTTCCTGCCCTCAGGGAGCTTACTATCTAATGGAGGAGATAATATGTAGAAAGATAAATAGGAAATAATTAAAAGAAGGTACTCCATTTGAATTAGGAAGGTTGGGGGAGGGCTTTCTGTCCCAGGTGGGGCCATAGTTGGCTCCCAAAGAGAGCCGGGAAGGTCAGTAGTCTGAGCTGAGAGGGGAAGAGTTTTTCAGGTCCAGGCAAGCCAGGGGAGAATGCTGGGAGTTGACAGAGGAGTGTTTTGGTCATGGCCAGTGTCACATTGCATCAAAGAGTAAGTGTTGGGGAGTCAGGTATAAGATAATTATAAAGGGAGGAGGGGCTAGGTTCTGAAGGGCTCTGTATACCAGAATATTTAGTACTTGCTCCTAGAGGAAATGGGGAGCCACTGAAGTTTATTGAGTAGGTGGAGGGGCGTAGCATGATTGATATATATTTTTAAAATAGAGGAAAGTATTAGGAAAACCTTAATGTGTCACATACACACGTCTACATGTATCATTATAATATATTATTATATAATATGTAATTCTGTAATATAAATGTTACATATAATCTCTATTACAATATAATAGGGGACATGGTTTTATTGGATGTGTATTTTAGAAATACATGAAAGTAGGGGGCAGCTAGGTGGCGCAGTGGATAGAGCACCAGCCCTGAATTCAGGAGGACCCGAGTTCAAATCTGGTCTCAGACACTTAACACTTCCTAGCTGTGTGACCCTGGGCAAGTCACTTAACCCTAGCCTCAGGAAAAAAAAGAGAAATACATGAAAGTATTAGGAAAACCTTAAAGTGTCACAAACACACATGTCTACATTATATATTATTATACACATGTATATATTATACATTAATATACATATAAAATAGAATACATTTTAATATATACTATATGTAATATATAATTATATAATAGTGGATGTTATATATTATATTATTTACTGTTATGTAACATAATAATTCTATATAATAGCTAACATTTACACAATACTATTTGTACTTACGTGTACATGTTACATATGTGTGTGTATGTTAATATATTTACATTAATATACATAATACTATATTTTAATATATTATATGATATATATGAAATATAGAATTATATAATAGTGGATGTTATATCTCCTATTGTATAATTTAGTAATTCTATATAATAGCTAACATTTACATAGTACTTACTATTTGTAAAGTACTTAGTATAATACCTAGCAAATAGCAAGTACTATATATTAGGTATTATACTAAGTACTTTACAAATATCTCCTGAGATTCTCACAACAACCCTAAGAGGAAGGGGCTCTTATCATCTCCATTTTTACAGATGAGGAAACTGAGGCAGACACAGCTAGTAAGGTCTGGATTTGAATTCAGTTCTTTCTCCCTTCAGGCCTGGTACTTTATCTACTGGGCCACCTAGTTGCCTAGCTCTCACTGCCTGACCTAAACTTTATTTTTTACATGATTGTGCTCTCCTGGGGGAGGGGAACAGCAATGGCTAGAGTCTCTGATATTTCCAGGAAATATAGGTAACTGGCAAGTTCTGGGGAGGCAGAGCCCCCCGAGGACCCCAGTATGGGTCAAGAGACTTGTGTTTGAGTGTGTCTAGTGACACAATTCTAAGTGTCAGCTGCCTCAAACATAGCAAGCCCTTAGTAAATGCTTGTGGTCCCTTCCAGCTGAAGAAAGCAATTTCTTCTGTTTCTGATTTTTCTACCAAAGCCTCCTCCAAGGCCTCTTCTCAGCATGGAAAGGACGCTGGTTTTTCAGTGCCCGGGGCAGCAGGACCAGAGCGGATCCTACCAGTGGGGAAAGGCCTCTGGGGTGGTCCCACAGCCTTGGTTTGCTGTCCAAGGTGAAGCCCACCCTGTCACAGCTTTTTGTGCCTGTACTGACTCATGAAGAGTGAAAGAAAGGTCCCAGTTTTCCTCTTTCTTGTTGGGAGTGAGGATAAGCTCTAAGAATGCTCTCAGTTTTGATGTGTTGAAGGACAGGTTTTCTCCATCCCTAGGGCTTGGAGCTTCTCTCCAGGGCCCTTACTCAGCCACCCCAAACAGGGGAATCTCAGGGGGATTCCTCTCTAGGAGACAGGGGTCTTTGGGCTCTCTCTGTCATCCCTCCTTCCTTTGGGAAGGTAGATTTGGAGTTCAAGAGTGACGGGCTCTGGCCTTCTGGGCCCAAAAGACATTTTTTACTTTGGCAGGTCTGCCTTGATTTGTCCCACCTGATGAGCACAGGGTAATTGAAAATCAGGGATAGGGAGATGAAAGAGAGCTTGGAGTGTGGAATGACAGACTGAGAAGGGATCTCATAATGTAGAATGTCAGAGCTGGGAAGGCCCTTAGAACATGGGATGTCAGAGCTAGGAGGGCCCTTAGAACATGGGATGTCAGAGCTGGGAGGGCCCTTAGAACCCAGGATGTCAGAGCTTGGAGGGCCCTTAGAACCCGGGAGGTCAGAGCTGGGAGGGCCCTTAGAACCCGGGAGGTCAGAGCAGGGAGGGCCCTTAGAACACAGGAGGTCAGAGCTGGGAGGAACCTTAGAACCCGGGAGGTCAGAGCTGGGAGGGCCCTTAGAACCCGGGAGGTCAGAGCTGGGAGGGCCCTTAGAACCCGGGATGTCAGAGCTGGGAGGGCCCTTAGAACCCAGGAGGTCAGAGCTGGGAGGGCCCTTAGAACCCAGGAGGTCAGAGCAGGGAGGGCCCTTAGAACACAGGAGGTCAGAGCCGGGAGGGCCCTTAGAACCCGGGAGGTCAGAGCTGGGAGGGCCCTTAGAACCCAGGAGGTCAGAGCTGGGAGGGCCCTTAGAACCCGGGAGGTCAGAGCAGGGAGGGCCCTTAGAACACAGGAGGTCAGAGCCGGGAGGGCCCTTAGAACCCGGGAGGTCAGAGCTGGGAGGGCCCTTAGAACCCAGGAGGTCAGAGCTGGGAGGGCCCTTAGAACCCAGGAGGTCAGAGCTGGGAGGGCCCTGAGAACACAGGAGGTCAGAGCTGGGAGGGCCCTTAGAACCCAGGAGGTCAGAGCTGGGAGGGCCCTTAGAACCCGGGAGGTCAGAGCTGGGAGGGCCCTTAGAACCCAGGAGGTCAGAGCTGGGAGGGCCCTCAGAACCCAGGAGGTCAGAGCTGGGAGGGCCCTTAGAACACTAGATGTCAGAGCTGGGAGGGCCCTTAGAACCCGGGAGGTCAGAGCTGGGAGGGCCCTTAGAACCCAGGAGGTCAGAGCTGGGAGGGCCCTTAGAACCCGGGAGGTCAGAGCTGGGAGGGCCCTTAGAACCCAGGAGGTCAGAGCTGGGAGGGCCCTGAGAACACAGGAGGTCAGAGCAGGGAGGGCCCTTAGAACCCAGGAGGTCAGAGCTGGGAGGGCCCTTAGAACCCGGGAGGTCAGAGCTGGGAGGGCCCTTAGAACCCAGAATGTCAGAGCTGGGAGGGCCCTTAGAACTCAGGAGGTCAGAGCTGGGAGGGCCCTTAGAACCCAGGAGGTCAGAGCTGGGAGGGCCCTTAGAACCCGGGAGGTCAGAGCTTGGAGGGCCCTCAGAACCCAGGAGGTCAGAGCTGGGAGGGCCCTCAGAACCCAGGAGGTCAGAGCTAGGGGGGCCCTTAGAACACAGAATATCAAAGCTGGGGGAGCCCTTAGAATACACAAAATATGAGAGCTAGGAGGGTTATTTAAAACAGAATGTCAGAGCTGTGAGGGACCTGAATACAAAAAATTTCAGAGCTACAAAGGACTCTTAGAACACTAACTGTGAGTATTCTAAGGCCAGGGAGGGAAACCATGTAGTCCAACCTTCTCATATTACAGGAGAGGAAACAAGCCCAGAGAGGGGGAAAAAAAAAAGTGATTTGCTTGAGTCCAGTGGCAGACCTGGGAATGCTACTCCAGGCCCCTACTTAACAGTCCATATGCTTTTCCTCATCCTGAGCTGGTTGCCCCGACAGCTGGACAAGCTCCTTCTGACATCCGGTCTCTGGCTCCTCGGCCCAGCCCAGAATGTGGGATTCTTGGACTCCCAGTGTAAGGAGGAACCATCAATCAAGAATGGGATGTGAGCACGCACACATACCCACACACACACAGGAGCTGTTACTTTCTCTGGCTGTGAGATGTCTCCATTTGGGTACTGTGGGGCCAGGTCTCAGAGGGATGAAGGGAGCAAGGAAGCTCCCAGAAGAGGGGCACCTTTTCTCAAAAAGGCCACAACAGTTGTCCCCAGCTTCATAGGCCAGACCACAGGTCTCTGCTTTTCAAAATTCAAGGTAATATTACTATTCCTCTCCAGGCTAAGGCTGAGAGGGTGCCCAATGCCCCCAGTCTTCTGGAAATCTGCCACACAAGAGGGAAGGGGTGTGAGTAGGAGGCAAAAAGATTTGACTCTACCTCACACACTTACTAGCTTTAGGACAAGTGAATTTCCTTCTCTGTGCCTGAGTTTCTTCATTTTTACCCAAAAAAAGATAAATAAATAATAATATCCATCTTGTAGGATCATTGTCAGGATAAAATGAGATATTTACTAGATTAAAATGACCAATATAGTAAACTCCCAGGTGAATAAAATCCCTCCATCAATTCAGATTGCACCTTCTCTGCAATTTGCAGTCTTGAATTGTTGGTTCTTAACCTTTTTGGTGTCAGGGCCCCCTTCTCAGGATTGTGAGTTGTTGTTTTTTTTGTTTGTTTTGGGGAAGGCAATTGGGGTTGAATGACTTGCCCAGGATCATTCAGTTAGTGTCAAGTTTCTGAGGTCAGATTTGAGCTCAGGTCCTTCTGATTTCAGGAGTGCCACCTAGGATCCTGGTTGCTCCAGAATCGTGTTTTTAGATAATTGAAGGAAATAGTTCATTTTCAATCAGATTAGTGAAAGCTAAGATTTTTTTCTTTTCCCCATCCAAGCTCAAGGATCCTCAGAAATTTAATCCACAGACCCCATGAATGTGTGTGAATCTGACGTTAGGGATCTTAGAGAGTTGCCCAGAATCCTTAGAGGCAAGGAAAGAGAGAGTTCTGGGATGGGGCATGGCCAGTGGGATCCCCAGAATGGGAAGATGGAGGATCACGGGGGAGGAAAATCAAAGAGATGTAGGATTTGTGGAGGGGAATGAAGTGTAAGAAGACTGGGAAGGAAAGAAGGGACCATATTAAAAAACAAACAGGATTTTATATCTGATTCTGGAGGTAATAGGTAGCCACTGAGTTGATGGAGGAGGGGAGTGACATTTTTAGATCTGTTCTTTAGGAAGCAGTTTAAGAAGGAATTTGTTTACCAAGAGCTTTGTGTCTGCAACCTCAGCAGCATGTCCACAAATGTACCTTGGTGTGTGGTATAGGGGAGTATGTATTGACTATTGGGAAGTCAAGGATTCAAATCCTGCCTTTGAAGTTTGTGACTTTGGGTACCAGCCACTTATCATGGGACAGAGTTTCCTTATATGTAAAATTAGAAAGTTGTAGACAGAATAAGAGGGAATAATGTACTGATTCACACAAAACAACAGCAAAAACAATAATAATAGGACTTATATACATAAAAAGTTATTTTTGATTCTCACAACACCTCTGAGATGTTAAGATGTTATTATCCCCATTTTATAGATGAGGAAACTAAGGTTAGAGAGGAGGGGAAGTGACATTTAATGCATATCTGAGGCAGAATATGGATTCAGATCTTCCTGCTTCCAATGCATTAATTGTTTTGCCAACTGCCAGATTTGCAGCCTGAATACCTGGGTTAAAATCAAGGCTTTGCCCCTTATAAACTGGTGATCAATGACATCACTTGAGTCTCAGTTTCCCTTTTAAAAGTGAAGGGTTCTGATGAAATGATCTCTAAGGCCCCTTTGAGTTTATCAGTAAGGTCAGGAAGGGACCAACTCTGAACAGTTTTATTCAGCAAGCCTTAGTTAAGTGCCGGCTGTGTGTTGGGCACTGGGCAGAAATATTAATTTTCGCCCTTGCGGGAGAGTCCCTTCTAGCAGTGCCATTCCCTATGGGGATGTAGAACTGATCAGCACCTTGTCTGCATGGAAGGGGAAGAGGGAGAAGGAAGCAATAAGCTTCCTCCCGGTGACCATGAAAGGGAAACGGTGCGACCCCAACTAGCTGCCCCTGTTCTGCCTTCTCCTGAGGCTGGGGCAGCTCCCCAATTCCCCCAACATTTGCAGTCCTAGAACCTCTAAGGGAAAAAGGCTTTGCTCTAGGACTTTAGAGCAGTCTCCTTATGATCTACTTAGGCGAGGTCCTCCTTTTGGGCAGCTATTCCTCTAGCTTTCCTGACTGGGATCTGGCTTCATCCTCTCTGCCCCCCTCATAGGACCTCTGAATGACAGATTTATTTTTTAATTTTTTATTAAAGCTTTTTATTTTCAAAACATATACGTGGATAATTTTTCAACACTGACCCTTGCAAACCTTGTGTTCCAATTTCCTCCCTCTTCCCCCATCCTCTCTCCTAGACAGCAAATAATCCAACATATTTCTTAAACATGTGCAGTTCTTCTAAACATATTTTCACAATAATCATGCTGCCCAAGAAAAATCAGATCAAAAATAGAAAAAATGAGAAAGAAAACAACAAAAAGAGTGGAAATACTATGTGGTGGTCTATACTGAGTTCCCACAATCCTCTCTGTGGATGTAGATGGCTCTCTCCATCACAAGACCATTGGAACTGGCCCGAATAAATGATAGATTTCAAAGGGACTTTAGACATCATCTAATTCAATCCCTTCTTGATTTTCTGGTGGATGTGGGAGGGCGTTCCTCCTCCATGCAGATTTCGACTTTCTCTGTAATGTAATGTCTGAGAGATTTGCCTGAAAAGCTAAGTTCGGCTCACACAGCCCATAAACGTGAGGAATGGCCCCTGAGCCCACGTCTCCCTGATTCTGATCAAGCTTTCTATCTATATGAGACCTGAGATCTCACCTCAGGAAGCACAGGTGAAATGATTTGCCATGGATTGTTGTCAGGAGGGAGAAAAGGGGGTCTGCATTTAGACAAAGGTATAATATGTTAAGCACTTTACAGACATGTCAATTGTTTCCTCACAACTACTCTGATAGATGCTGTCATTATCCTCATTTTAAGTTTGGGGAAACTGAGGCAGGCAACTGTTGTGACTTGCCAGCTAGTATCTGAAGTTGGATATGAACTCAGGTTTTCCTTGCTCCACGCCCAGCACTCTATCCACTGCACCATCTACCTGTTTGCAGGTAATTAAGTGGTAGATTTCAGATCTGAACCCAGGTTCTCTGCCTCCAGAGTCAGCTGTGTGTGAGGAGGAAGACTCACCTTTCTGAGTTCAAATCTAGTTTCAGATACTTTCAAGTCTCCTAACTCTATTTGCCTCAGTTTCCTCAATCTGTAAAATGAGTTAGAAAGGGCAAAGGCAAACCACTCCAGTATCTTTGCCAAGAAAACCCTGAACAAGGTCACAAACGGTCGGACACTCCTGAAAAATAACAATGTACTACCTCCCGGTCACTGGATAATCTCAGACACTCTTTCCAGCTCTTAAATTGTATGTTCCAAAGTCCTCACCCCTTCTGATTTTCCGCATTCTACAAGTACTCTGAATTCTAAGAGACATCAAAAGGGCTGAAAGAAGGATCGATATCTTAAACCCAAGGGTCTCCCCTTCCCAATGCCTGGGGACACTGACCCCTGGCCTGGGTGGGACTTTTCTGCGTTGTTTGTGTTCCTTTTGAGAGGCTCAGTGACATCACAGGGAAATGTCTTGACTTGTTCCTGGATTGGATGAAAGGGAGGCAGATGGGATATAAATGAGAGGGAAAGGGGCTCAGTTGCTGCTCACTCAGACTTCCAAAGGCCTGTTTTCCTCCTCCTACAACATACCCTCTCTCACTGGCCAGAAATTGAGGCAAGAAAGCAGAGTGGGAACCAGTAAGTACAAGTTTTAGGGAGACGGGTGCGCCAATGATTAAAATTGCAGTGTGATCTTTTACACCTTAGAAATCAGCAAGTATTACAAATCAGGGCTTAATTAATGGGTTGGTGATGGAGAAAATGTGAATAATGAAGATTAAATTTAAAAGTGTTCCTACACACTTTTTGGGAGGGGAAGGGGGATGAGAAGCTGGTAGTTAAACATTTACCAGCATTCCACTGGGACAGATATTGACTTAAAATACAAAAGAACAATATGGTGTCATGGATAGAGCGTAGGTCTTAGTGTATGGGCTCTGGAACCCCAGTAGCTCTTTTAACCCTTATTGCCCTGGGCAGCACATGTAGTTACTGATGGAAATGGAGGGGGGTGGGTTCTACAGTTTCTTGTTCCTGGAAGCATTCAGAGTCTCCTCTGAAGGAAGAGATTCTGTCAAGGGGATTCTAGCACGGGGAGGAAAATTAGACTTCGGTAACTTTGAAAGTCTCTTTGAATTCTATGTTTTTTTATGAGATGGGACCCATTGGAAGCTGGGAGATCACTCCTCTGGGGGCGATGAGAACCTGGATGAGGGTGGTGGCCCTTCCAACAGAGAGGAAGGGGTGGATCTAAGGGACATTGTGGAGAAAGAATCAGCAGGATGTTGTGACTGACTCCATGGGGTGGAGACCCTAGGAAGGGAGAGGAATCAAATATAACTCCCAGGTTACGGGACTGGATAATGGGAAAGGATGGTTCATAGCCAGAGGCTGAAGGGAGACTCGGGAAGGGGAGGTTCGAGGAGTTGGAATGACAGGCTATATTGGGATCAGGGGAGGGAAAAAGATGATGAGTTCATTTCTGGACATTGTTTTCTAGACAGTGGAAGGTAATGGCTGGAGGACTAGATTTCCAGTGAGGAGGAACTGGGTTCGAATTCAAAGTCAAATACTAACTCTGCCCTAGGTACGTCATGTAACCTCAATTTCTTCATTATTGCAGTCTCTACTTCACTGGGGTTGTCTTGAATGTCAAATAAAGATAAGGGCCCTGAATCCCTCTGTGAGCTTGTAAGTGCTATGTAAACACCAAGGACTTTAGGTAGTGACTCCCTATAGGGGGCCTAACATCTGCTGGAGAAACAGGAAAGGAGTGAAATAATAGAGATGAGGCCGGGGGATGGAGAGCAGGGCAAAGTTCATTTACAGACCCTGGAGATTTAGGGCCAGGGAGACTCTGAAAGTCATCTGATCCACTCTGATGATCAGAGAACACCTAAAAACTGAGACGGAGAAGACTGATCACTTATCATGGGCCAATCGCTCTACCAATATCATCTCCTATAATAATGGTAATACTAGCATTTATGGAGTGCTTGCTGTATACCAAATGGTCTACCAATATCATCTCATATGATAATGGTGATACTAGTATTTGTAGAGTGCTCACTGAGTACCAAGTACTCTACCAATATTATCTCCTATGATAATGGTAATGCTAGCATTTATGGAGTGCTTGCTGTATACCAAATGGTCTACCAATATCATCTCATATGATAATGGTGATACTAGTATTTGTAGAGTGCTCACTGAGTACCAAGTACTCTACCAATATTATCTCCTATGATAATGGTAATGCTAGCATTTATGGAGTGCTTGCTGTATACCAAATGGTCTACCAATATCATCTCATATGATAATGGTGATACTAGTATTTGTAGAGTGCTTACTGTGTACCAAGTACTCTACCAATATCATCTCCTATGATAACGGTAATAGTAGCATTTATGGAGTGCTCACTGTGTGCCAAGTGCTTTACCTAAATCATCTCACATAATGGTAATGATAGCTAGTATTTATGTAGTACTGTGTTCCAAGCATTGTGTTTTACCTATGTAAAGCACAGTGCTTTACCTATGTCATCTCATTTAATAATGATAACGATAGCTAGCATTTATATAGTCTTACTATACATTCAGCATTGTATTAAGCATTTTACAATTATTATCTCATTTGATCTTCACAATAATAATAAGTGCTTCCATTTATTAAAGGATTGTAAGAATTGCAGAGTGCTTTAAATATGTGACTTCACCACAATCCTGGGGAATAGGCATTTTTATTTTTGCCATTTTTTAGATGAGGAATAGAGTTAGTGACTTGCCCAAGAACACAAAAGCTAGTAAGTATCTGAGGAAGAATTTGAATTCAGTTCTTTCTGGCTCCAAGTCCTAGACTCTATCCTAACTAAAGTTTAAGTCTGAAGTTTTTTTCAACTAGGCTAAAACAGGTCACAGAGCTTGAGCCTCAGGTCTACCACGGAGGGAAATAAGAGAATCTCCAGACTGGGGAAGGTGGGTGGGCCAGGCACTGGAGCCCAATCTTTTTTCTGGAAGACAAATGGTGATCCAATTGCATCCTTCAGGGAGGAACATATCCCTCCCTCCCCCAGGACAGCCATTCTTCTGGCTAGTTCTAATTATTTGGGAATTTTTCTTGAGGTCAATGCTAAATTTGCCTCTTGGAATTTCCATCATTTGCTTTTAATTTTACCCCAGGGACAAGCAGAAGAAAGCTAATCCTTCTTTCACTGACAGCTCTCATACTTGAAGGCAGCTTTCCTGTCTTTCCCTTTTCCAGGCTGAACATCCCTAGGTTTCATGTGAATGAGCTTCAGACTCTTCGACATCTTGGATGCCCTTTGTCGATGAGAGATGCATTTTAATATGACTTTTTAAAAGTTCTTATTTTGCAGGTTAGAAAATTCCATTCTCCATAGTATGTAGAGAGACATTGGACAATATCACTGGACATGGGTTCAAATCTCAGATCATACTTCTTAGCTGTGTGATCTTGGACAAGTCACTTCAACTTTCTAGGTGTGACATCTCAGTTGCCCTTTGTGCAATAGAGATGCATTTTAATGTGACTTTTAAAAAAGTTCTTATCTTGACGGTTAGAAAATTCCATTCTCCTTAGTATGTAGAGAGGCACTGGACAGTACCGCTAGATGGGTTCAAATGTCAGATTATAATCATACTTCTTAGCTGGGTGGTCTTGGACAAGTCACTTCAGTTTTCTGAGTTAATTTTCTCATAGCCAAATGGGGATAATACTGCTTATGTTGCCTCTTTCCAATCCAAGGATTATTTGTTAAGCACTCACTACATGCTGGACACATTGCTAAGAATGGGAGGGGGAGGGGGTACAAAGACAAACCTGCCCAGTCCCTTATCTCAAAGAGGTGACGTCTACTGGGAGGTAAGAGATAGCATATATGAAGATTCATTTTCCTGAGTTTAAATCTGGCCTCAAACATTTAATAACTGTGTGACCCTGGGCAAATCACTTCACCCTATTTGCCTCAGTTTCCTCATCTGTAAAATGAGCTGCAGAAGGAAATGGTAAAGGACTGCAGTATCTCTGCCAAGAAAACCCCAAATGGGTCACAGAGTTGGAAATGATTGAAAACGACTGAACAACAAATATATACATGACATGAGAGACAGTGTAGTATAGTTGTGGTCAGAACCAGGGAGATTTGGGTTCTTATTTCTTACACATATTGACTTGATCCTTGGCAAGTCACTTAAAAATCTCTAAGTTGTGTAGATGGCTCTGACCCGTATTGGTAGAGGGATTTCCCTGATCCAGAAGTTTCCCAGGTCAAAGCAGTCTCTATCCCTCATATATCTGACACCTCAAGTTCAGTAGCTAGATGGACTGTATGTGAAATCAGGTTAAGAGGAGCAGGTCTTTGGGGAGACAGAGGAGGCTGTGAAAAAGAGGATCCTTCCCCAAAAAACCCAGGTGTCCTTAGGCATTCAAGTAAAGTCAGAAGGGAAGGCTTGACATGGGTCCGGGGAGTGGGGGTGGGAGGAGAGGGAGATATAGAGAAAAAAGAGAATGGAGAAGAAAGGGCTCCAGGGTCATAGTATCATAGACCAATGACCTAAGGTTTCCCTGAGACAGGGATTGGTCTAGTGGGGGTGGAGTTAGCAGACAACAGACCAAAATAGTTTACCTGAGAGCCTAGCACCTAATCCCATTGCCCCAGTGGTCAGGGATTTCAGATTTATCTCCCAGTTGGATAAGAGGCTAAGGATTGAGGCCTTGGCTGACCTAGGAGATGTCTGCCAACATTCAACTGCACTCTAAAAAAGTCAATGTATATTTAATATATTAATATAAATACTATGTAACAACTAAAACATATACACATACATACATATGTGCATATGTAGATACATATGTGTGTATATAAAAATGATCTTAAAAAACTCCATAAACCTATCCCTTGCCAGGGATAAATGTATTTGCGTTACATATAAAATATATATATATATATATATATATATGTTTCTGTGTATATATTTAGATGTTCTTAAGAAACTCCACAACCCTATCTCTTCCCAGTGATTTCCCCACTTATCCACCTAATAATAAATAATTTGTTGCATATGATATATATGCATATATGTTCGTATATATGTGTGTATGTATGTAAATGGTCTTTAGAAACTCCACAAACCTATTCCTTGCCAGTGATTTTCCCTTTTATCCACCTAATAAGTATATGTGTGTAACATGATATATATGCATATACGTTCATATGTGTATGTATGTGTGTGTGTGTATATATATAATGGTCTTAAGAAACTCCACAAGCTATGCCTGGCCAGTGACCCCCCCCCCCCCCCTGCAGCTAAAGGACGCTCCCTTACAACAAAGCACTCTTAAGCAAACGCCGGCTATCCTTGGGTGGGATCTGATAACGAAATCCCTCGCTCCCCGCCCGGAGGTGCGGGGCTCCGGGTCCCCCAGGTCCCGAGTTCACTGAGCGGACTTCTGGCTCTCTAAGTCGGGTCGCTTTTCCTTTCCGGTACCCGGCCCTCAGTGGCCCCGGCTCCCGCTGGCACTGGGCCAGATCACGGAAGCCCCCAATTTTCCCGGAATTCTTCCTCTCTGTCCCTGCTGGAACTTGTGACCTTCCCTTCCATCCCCACCCCGGAGTGTTCCCCGCTCCCCCAGCTGATTGCCACTGACCCCGCTGCGCTAAGAAGGGCTCTTTTGAACCTTTGGCTGTTGCCGCCGGCCCCGCCTCTTGGGGAAGGTGGCCCCCAGAAGGCCGATTCCTGCTACCTGACAGCACCTGAGGACCTTACAGGGCTCCCCACCCCCACGTACGTCCCCCCAAGTTTTGGGGGAGGGTTAGGAGACCATTCTGTAATGTGGCAGTGGGGGAGGGTGGAGGGGAACCCTAAGGCCGCGTCTCCAGCTTCCCCGGGAGATCCTCCCCTTTCCCCGCGGCATCCTGGGGCTCAGCCTCGGTGTTTCCCGGAGGAGCCCCAG